>NW_027069693.1:489294-537392 GCF_002906115.3 Quercus suber | reverse complement strand
TATAGTTTTACCATAGGCTTGGGTCCGAGGACCATGCAATACCTTGGTTCTGTCTACCACTTCTATTTTTCTGTAAGTATCTAGTTTCCCCATAGGTTTGGGTTCGAGGACCATGCAATACCTTGATTCTATCTAGTACCCAGGTATTATGGTGTGTATAGTTTTACCATAGGCTTGGGTCCGAGGACCATGCAATACCTTGGTTCTGTCTACCACTTCTATTTTTCTGTAAGTATAGGTTTATCCTCGGATCGCTTTGCTGGAGGTGATTCCTCCTTGGGTCAGATTATGATCTTTACACGTGGCGTTGATCTCGCCTCCAGCTCAAGACCCCATCTTTTTCATTTATGAAGCGCCCATTGTCCGTTCGTGTTCCGCGCTTGACGCTTCGGTGCGCGAAACACGCCTTCATTAATGTCCTCGTAAATTAACACGAGTTCAACGGTCTATGGCCTCCTTGAAAATTGGTAGCTTCATTATTAGCCCAGCTGATAATTCTCTTTTCGAACTCTGCATGAATTAATTCTCACCAACCCCCACCCCCTATAAAAGGTGGCGGATAGTTTCTCCACAACCCATGGACCTTTCAACACCAACAGAAAAACAGAACACGTTCTTCCAACTTCCCTAGCCCTTTCAACAACCCCATCGGAATTGTGACTGGAACCGGGAAAAGCCGGTATGGCTGCAACCCCCACTGGGCTTTCGGTGCGGCAGAATCTAGGCGTAACCCCGATGGCGCCCTACAAGGTGGCCCAGAGGGATGTTGTTAGAGTACCTAACGTCTCTCCTAGGAGCGCACCCCCGACAAAGAAGACGTGCGAATTCACCTCATGGGCGGTGCTCGAGTGTTGCCGTCTCCAACGGCCAACACTCGTGAGGATTGGAGAGAATCAATGGAACATCATGGGGGAAGGTATCCCGGAGCCCCTGCATCTGCTCCTCTCTTTGTTCTAGCTCCGCCTGGCCGAGAAGGGAGTTGTCGGTGGCCTGGAAACATGATGGCCCTTCCCCTTCTCTGCCTTTTGTCAAGCTCTCCCATTCTCTTTATACCAATAAAGGGACGGCTTGACACTTCCCACCGGCTAGTTTTTTCTTAGGGCGGCTCCACCTGGGCCTCTGATTGTAGATAGCTGGTAGGATTAGCTTGTAAATTTGTGTGTGAAACACACCTGCCTGAGCCTCTGATTGTAATTTGTAATGTTTTTGTTTATGAAATAATAATAATATCAAGATTTCTCTCTTCGCTGTCAAATCTTATATTTTTTTTTCTTTTTTCAACCTACTGTAAAACGACTACTTAGAACACTCGCCTGGTGCGCCGGCCAGCACCCTAATCCTTCCCACAGACGGCGCCAATTGTAGGGACTCAGTTTGGATTGACCCTGAGTATGGATAGGTTTTCAGCCCAACAAGCCCAAACAATAAATTTATAGAGAGTGGGTTAAAGGTTTAGGCGCTAGCCGTCGTTCATCAAGCATGAACTCTCATTTATAAAAAGATACTTAGAGTTTCTTTACAACTGGGAGGATTCTCCTCGGCCATGGGCCGAGGAGGCCTTTTGCTTCTCTTTTTTCCTCCTCCCCTTTTTTACTTTACTTGCTTTTCTTATATAGTCTTCATCTTCATATCTCCTTATTCCATCTGTTGATCATTCATTTGCCTCTCTTCTGGCCGTCCGTCCCATCAGAGGCCTTATCAGTACTCGAGTGGTTCACTCTGATCAACGTTGCCCTGCTAAGGGGTTATATTCCCATTAATGCAGCCAGGGGGGTTAGGTGAATGCATTAAATGCGAGGGTGATAGCTTACTTTGGGCCTGGTCTTTCCCGAAAATCACCCTTGTCAGGCCGAGGATGAGGAGGTCTTCGGCGTGGATTGGGAAAAGAGGCTTTCCCCAATTTAGCCTTGAATAGTCAGTGTTCCTCGGCATGGGCCTTGGGCCTGCTACCCGATGGGCCGAGGCTATCAGGCCCACGGGCCCCACAATATATATATAATTTCAAGAATAGAAGATGATGGATTTGATTCTTAAAAATGTTTCTGCTGAAAACATTAAAAAGTGTTAATTGAGTTAAAAAGTTATTGGTCAAATTAAAAAAAAAGAAATGTTAAATGACTTTTAATATTACTACCTTAATAATAATAACATAGTTCAATAGTTTTTTAAATTGGATTGTGAAGGAAACTTGGAATTAAAAAAAAAAAAAAATTATATAAAAGAAGGGCAAAAACAAAACAAATTCCAAGTTTCCAACACCAGATAATGATTTCTCCTTGTGTTTGTAAAATTGATAAAGTTGTTAGAAATAAAGTCTAATTGGAATGTGTAAAATTTGGGCAATGAAAAGGTTATTTGGGATGTGTAAATTATATAAAAGAAGGGCAAAAACAAAACAAATTCCAAGTTTCCAACACCAGATAATGATTTCTCCTTGTGCTTGTAAAATTGATAAAGTTGTTAGAAATAAAGTCTAATTGGAATGTGTAAAATTTGGGCAATGAAAAGGTTATTTGGGATGTGTAAAGGCTGAAATGTGTAAAGCCTATAGGGGAGATGTATGTCCATAATTGTACTCATTATTACAATATTATCCCATAAACTCTACAAGCATTCTAAGGTCCTATATATATGTGGGATTTCTTTACTGCAGATCTTAGAGAGATAAAAAGAATTGTGGATGACCACTTGAATATAAGAGTTCATCAATATATATTTCTTGTTCCTTTTACTTTGTTTTATATATATTTCCATCATTTACCAACAAAAGTCATTCAATTATGAAATTTAATAATCATTAATATAAGAGAAGTGATATGACCACAATATTTTTACAACAAATTTTAAGTGGCAGGTTGTTACTGGTTATTATTGTTAGGACAAAAAAGTAATTTTAGTGTTATGTTCAAATTTGAACTAATAACAACTAATCACCTATGATTAGTTGTGAAAATGTTATGTACGTAGCATCTTTCTTAATATAAATATAGATTAGGATAAGATTACACTTACCGTAAAGAGTTAAAATAGATTATGATAAGATTACACCTACTATAAAGAGTTAAAATAGATTATGATAAGATTACACCTACTGTAACTCTTTACTATGATACATAACTCTATAATTTTTTTCTTAGTAAATTAATATTTTCATAATTCTACCTTTAGATTATATATATAAAAAAGATTATATATTCTCTTTATTCTTAACATATGTAAATCAAATTTTATAGCATCTAATTCACAAAATTATTCTGTTAAAAAAATAACAAAATTATATTTTACAAGCTTGGATGGTATAACAACGCAATGCAATTCAACTATTAATTTGTTGTAAGTTCTTATATAATAAAAAATTATGGAGCTATAACTTGAATATGACCCATATAAAAATGTGGGGATAAAAGCCCAAAATTATGTATTGGGCCTAAGACCCTATTTGAATATTAAGGTGTGTCCGAAGAGGAGAAAATGATTAAAAAAGACCCCAAGTAGGAAAGATACACCTGGAAATGATCGAGAAATGTAATCCGAAGATATTGTTCTCCTCGAATATAAAGATTATCGGTCAAGCAAGTACCTAAGAGGTTCGAGTGACCTTCCTGGCAATCCCAATGATAAGGATAAATTTCAAGCATCTATGGAGAAGATAAGAACAGAAAAATATATAAAGGAAAAACTACTACCACCGCATTAAATGCACTGCAGCAATTTTTCTGGTCGCATTAATGTAGAGAAGACCTCTGAACAGTACAATCTCAACTACCGCCACTCATGGAGAACCGAAGAAGATGCCTGATGGGACGTGTACTGAAGTGAACGTTTAGATGAAGACAAGTGGACGATCAAGGTAGTCTAAAAGAAAACTATATAAGTGTAAGATACCTCTTAGAGAGGAGGGAGGAAAAAAAAATAGGGAAGCTCTAAGAATTGTATTAGCTGTTTAAACAATAATTGATTTCTTCGGACAACTGTTTATTTGAATTTCAAGTGTTTTTTCGTACTCGGTCACCCTTGAGAATCAGTGTTAGACGTTGTTTAATTCACTATCAATTTAGCTCTTTCACCCACTCTTTACAAATTTATTGTTTTGAGCTTGTTAAGCTCATACTCCATATCTCGTGGGCTTGGGTCACAAATTGATACTCTACAAAAAATATACATAATGTAATGTTGTTTAATTTTGATTGCCAAAAGTTATTATTTATCATATAATCATATAATAGAATAATATTTTTTAAACAATATGATACCATACAATTTTAGATCTAGTAAATTATATTTTTACAATGAAAATTTATTAATTTCAATACATAAGGAACCTCAACTTGTTTTGATTGTAAATGTCTTTGAAACATATATGTCAAAGAATAATTTTTTTTCTTATATTTGGTTGCCACCTTAAAAATTAGCAATAATTTTGTTATTTGACATGTACAAGAAATTACTATATTCGTATTGGAAGAGTTGTTGTAATGGTCTACTAAATATGTATCTTTTTGGAGAAGTTTATTTATCTATCTGCCAAATTCGCTTGAAACAAATTGAAAGTATAAACCAACCATATGAAATTTTGTATATACATATCATATGAAATATTTTTTTTTTTTTATTCCTCATTTGATTTGGAAGAGTGGTCCCAAAACCCTAATTAATTAAATGAGTTTATTTTTCAAACTTTTATCAAGCTTATTACCAATCTTATAATTGAACCTAGATTTGGCTTTTTTATTTTATTTTATATATATATATATATATATGTATATATTATCAAACTTTATTGTTCATGAGCTTATTCATGAATAATTTATTTTATTTAGACTTAGCTCGTTTATCAAATAAATATAAAACTAAGTCTCAAACTTGACTTATTTAGAAACAAACAAACTTATATGAGCTATTTATTGAGTCAAATTTGAGTTGTTTATCTTTCTCAAAAAATAAAATTTGAACCGTTTATAAACAAAAGGGTAAAATACTATTTTGGTCTTTATACTTTAATAAAATTTTGTTTTTTGTCTCAAAACTTTAAAATGTTCTTTTTTCATCCCTAAACTTTGTAAAGAGTTTTTTTAATAGTTCAGACACAACAATAGGAATGAAAGAAAAAAAATCAATAGTTTAAAGATAAAAAAACAAATTTTTAATAAAGTTTAAAATATAAATAAAATATTTTAATAATTTAAAAACAGAAAACAAATTTTTAAAGTTTAAAAATAAAAAAATAAATTTTTAATAAAATTTAAAGACTAAAATAATATTTTACCTTAAGCGAATAATTTATTTACAGCCGTAGTAAACAGTAATGACACCCATTGGACCCATTGCAAAAAAGATTAAGATTTCATGGCATGTACACAACACAGGATCGTCTCAACTCCAAACAGTGCCTTAAGGTGCAATTTGTTGCTAACCACTACCAAACTGCCACGACAACACACGTCAGGTTCGATCGGTACGAAGTTTCGCATTTCTTATTTTCCCCAAATCTCCAAACCGAACCGCCGAGAAAACCCCTTATCTCTCTACAATTCTTCTGATTCCTCTGCCTACCCAACACATCTAACCATTCACCAAACTCAGACTAAATCTCGACCGTTAAAAAAAAAACCGCCGCCGCATCAGAAAGTTTGCACCGCCGTCTCACCGAATTCCCATCACCTTTCATCTCTCAGGTACTGCAACTGAATTATTTTCAGCTACTAATATATGTTTTGAGAGAAAAAATTAGTTCATTATTTTATTTTGGTTTTATAGGATATTGAAATATATTTAATTTATTTAGTGAGTAACCCAGCTGAGCATTAACGTTTATCCAATTGGCTATAGCTTTTTTTTTCCTATTGTGTTTGATGCTGTATTTTATTGAAGGTTTGTTTAATTTCATATTATAGTATGAAGAATTTGCTATAAGCATGCTACCTAGGAACGCTGACAGAGACTCAGACATGCATACACATATTGATTTTCACGCCAAAAAGAATGTACCCATGTTGATTTTGTACTAGGAATCAGTTAGAAGTTCACATAGAAAGTGTATGGAACATTGATGGGCTGGTACTAACTAATACTATGTTGGTTTGGCAGTTTTTTGTTGAGAATAGGAGTTCAAGAATTTTCATTTTGATATTATACTATGCTTTAGATTTTTTTGAGGCTCATTGTGGTGCTCAACTATGAAGGGGACATGGTTGAAGACTAGGTTCTGTTGTTGAGCATTGGTAACAATTTTATGCAGCTTCCTTCTGTGTCTTTTTTTTTTTTTTTTTTTTTTTAAATACTTAATGGTGTGGAGGATGGGGAGGATTCTTTTCCTGTTGCCTTCTGTTATTGAATCTACTGGACATGCTCAATGTTTGATGTGTATACATCAGTATGTAACTTTGAGTTGCGTGTTAACATGAATTATAAAACTATGAAAGGTTGTTCTTCATCAGTTACTGCTGTATGTTTGTCTCAATTAATTTTTGCCCCTTGTCTACTGAACATCAGATGGGCAGTGGCGAACCTGATATAACAGGTCATCCACGGGAAAAGGATATCGAAAATGAATGTCAAACATCGTCCACATTCGTGATTGATACAGAGCAGGAATCTCAGAGCCCAAAAGAATCCTTTGTTGAACAGGGTCAGGTGGTTATTGGTGGTGAGCGTGAGAGTCAAAGTCCAACTGTTTCTTCTGTTGACAAGAGTCAGGTAGTTATTGACAGTGATCATGATTCTGAGACTCCAAGTGTTTCTTCTGTTGACAAAAGTCAGGAGGAAATTGATGGTGAAGACTGTCAGATCCCAAGGGTTTCCAATGTTAGCAAGTTTGAGATGGACGTTGCTGGTGAGCAGGAGTGTCAGAACCCAAATGCTATCTCTGCAGGGGTCAGTGTAGTTGTAAAGAGTGAGGATGATGTATATGTGATACCAAAAGTTGGCATGGAGTTTGAATCAGAAGATGATGCGTATAAGTGTTACAGTAGATATGCTGTTCTGGAAGGTTTCAGCATTCGAAAAGATTTTGTAAACAAAAGTAGGGTAAATGGTGCAGTTGTCTCTAGAAGGTACACTTGCTACAGACAAGGTTATCGGCCTACCAAATATAATTCAAATGTGAGGAAATCCCGGCAGGAAACAAGAACTGGTTGCTTGGCACATATGACTATTGCACGTCAGCCTAATGGTAAGTTTCGTGTCACTCATTTTGAGACAAAGCACAATCATGAGTTTGTTACACCATCTACAGCTCATAAGTTACCTTCACAAAAGAGATTAAAATTTGCTCAAGCAGTCGAAGCTGATTCAACCAGTCATTCTGGGATGGATGGGGTACCAAAACTTGGGATGGGATTTGACTCAGAGGATCATGCCTATGAGTTTTACAATACATATGCTGGACGGGTAGGGTTCAGTGTCCGGAAAGATTATGTAAATAGGAGTAAGATAGATGGTGCTGTGGCATCTAGACGGTTTACGTGTTTTAGAGAAGGTTTTAGACAGAAGGACAAGCGGGATATGAATGTGAAGAGACCTCGAAAGGAAACAAGAATTGGCTGTTTGGCACAACTGGTCATTTCTCGTCAGCCTGATGGTAAATATCGTGTCACTCACTTTGAAGAAAAGCACAATCATGAGCTTGTTGCAGCATGTAGAATTCGCATGTTACGATCTCAAAAGAGACTAGCTGTAGCTCAGGTTGTTGATGGCAACTTTGTTGATGGTTCTAAGATTGAGCCAAAATCAGCCTGTGAGTTACAATATAAGATGATTGGAGATTGTGAGTATATTGGTTATGACCCCATAGATTATAAAAATAAACTACCTTCCCGTCGTATGAGGGAGTTGAGGGAAGGAGAAGCAGAAAGGATGCAGCAATATTTTCAAAGCAAACAATTAAAAAATCCCTCTTTCTTTTATGCTATCCAACTTGATGTTGATGATCAAATAGCTAATGTATTTTGGGCTGATGCAAAGATGGTGGTGGACTACAGTGATTTTGGTGATGTGGTTTGCTTTGATACAACTTGCAGATTATATAGAGATTGCCGACCTTTTGCAACTTTCATTGGGATGAACCATCATAAGCAGATGGTGATTTTTGGTGCTGCACTTTTATATGATGAAACTGTTGAATCTTTCAAATGGCTGTTTCGAACTTTCATAGAAGCAATGTCTGGGAAGAAGCCAAAGACTATCCTCACAGATGAAGATGCAACAATCACTTGAGCAATTGATTTAATATTGCCTGGAACACCTCATCGAATGTGTGTATGGCATGTGTACCAAAATGCACTTAAGCAACTTAATCACATGTTTGTGGACTCAGGTTCTTTCATTAATGATTTAAGCAGTTGCTTTTTTGAACATGAGGAGGAGGAGGATTTTATTAATGGATGGAAGGCTATGCTAGACGTTTATGGTCTGTGGGAAAATGATTGGTTGCATGAGATATTTGAATGTAGAGAGAAATGGGCTGTAGTATATGGAAGGCATAACTTTTGTGCTGACTTAAAAAGTGCACTATTGCGTGAAAATTTTACTGCTACCTTAAAGAAGTATCTAAAGTCTGACTCAGATGTGCTTCCATTTTTCAAACATCTTGGGAAGGTGGTGAATGAATGGCACTATAAAGAATTGGAAGCTAATTTTGATATGAGCCAACATATGCCAAGACTAATGGGGGATGTAATTATGTTGAAGCAGGCAAGAGATATATATACACCAAAAATTTTTGAACTGTTCCAGCTAGAATATGAAACATGTTTAAATATTGTTGTAAACCAATGTACTGAGAGTGAATCATTGTTTGAGTACAAAGTTAGCATATATGGGCAACCCCGCGAGTACACGGTTACTTTTAATTCCACTGATGAGACTGTTGCCTGTAATTGTATGAAATTCGAGTTTATGGGAGTTTTATGTAGCCATGCATTAAAAGTGCTCGATTATAGGAACATAAAGCTGCTACCAACTAAGTACATCCTGAAGAGGTGGACAAAAGATGCAAGAGTCTGAATAACAGAGGAAATTTTTGGGGCTCCAGATAGGAATATTACANTAAAAAAAGAACAAAGAAAATACGATGCTAATGTTTCCTAGACTTTGCAGAACAAATGACACGACCCGATTTTGGAGGGGTGAAATATTCCCCTTCCGTTAACATGTTAATGTTTCCTAGAATTTGCATTTTAAACTTGAGAAAGAGGATCAGATGGGAGAAACCAAGCTAGAAATTGGCCCCAAAAAAAAGAAAATACCTTCATGAATTCAGGTTCCTTATCCACACCCCCCTCCCCCCCCTCCCCCCCCCCGGGCGGGCGGGGCGGGGCAAGGTATATACCATAATATTATAGCCATAAACCATGAGGTCTCTGAAAACACGAAATCCAATATAAAAAGAATACCTGCATGAATGTGTTTCTAAATACAAAACTTCTCCCTTCTTCAATCTTGCAGATGTATAAAGGGGTTTTTTCAGACCCTTGTCAGCAACAATGCTTATACTGTACTTAATCCTGAAGAAATTCACAATATATAGACTGTGAGTTGAGCATTAAAGGCTTACAAAACAAACAAGGAAGCTGCAGCAAGAACAATAGAAGCAACTAAATGAAGTCCTGCATCTACAAGCAGTTGTTATGAGTGCAAAAATAGAAATTAAGTTCAAGTCTTGGGCTTTGATCCTCCGTTATAAGACATTGCTATTTGTGACCAATTAAAAGATGATTGCATTAACAAAAATTATAGCAAATAAGCTACAGTTAGTTACCTCAAAGCAGATAAACCATAATCACCAACAATGTATATAAAGCAATGCACACTATACGAATGTCAACAAGCACCCACTGAGAAAAGTTAAAATTTTTATTTATAGCTTAAAAAATAACATGTTCTAATTCCGCTCAGATCAAATCAATGACAGCTTGATTGAAGATCCACAATTATCATTTTGAAATGTGCAAGCCTACTATGAAGCCTCTTTCCAGACTGAATAAAGGAAACAGAGTTCACAAAAGACCCAAAGAATTCATTAATAAATAAGTATCAATATGGAGGGTGGGATATGGTTGATAAGCATATGAAGATGGTCACATAAATATACTTTGACCAGACAGTCACCCACGTTTTCTTTTATGGAAATAGATACAAAAAAAAAAAGGCTACTACTCCAAATATGTCACACACACAAACACGCAAAAGCACAAGCACACAAACTAAATTTTAGAATAGATACTTTCAACTGGATATAAATGCATCTCAAAGTATTAATTGTGTCATGCTCAAAGAGAGAGAGAGTATACCAGGGCTCATTGCAGAGGTTGTACTGTATCGTAACTTCTCGTACAAATCTCTGTTGCCGCAATGCATTCTGAAGAATGAAAGCATGACAATAATCAGTAAAATTCATATCCAATAATTTTCCTAATAATCAGGAAAATTCATATCCAATAATTTTATATTTTGAATTGAACATATTGCATCCCAAGGAGTAGCACAATCAACTTGGGACCACACTTCATATCGCAGAGGTCACTAGTTCGAATTTCCTCTTCCCTCTCTCCTTGAACCAAAACTTATCCCAACAAATGAACAAATTGCAATTATGCAAAGGTAAGATTTCTACTGTTTGGTAATGCTTCCATGCCTTACTGCTTCTCTTTTTACCTAACAGACAGCACAATATAACTCTAGAGAGTTCTAGAAATCATTTGAATAATAGAGCAGACAATTACTAATCAATGTGAAAAGTTTCTAAACAGTAGACCATCTTCTGACCCTTCTTGCCTCATTAAATTGTATTGAGGATCTAAGAGCTGCCTGACTTCTTTCTTTGCTGGCCATTTTAGGCTCCATGGATCTCCCTGAGTAGTATGTGTGAGAAGTGACTAGTCACTTTCTGAGTAAGTTTCAATCCTGGTTAATGCTTTTGAGACAAATGATTTCCAATATGTAAAGACCCATTTTTGACTGGGAGGCCTCAAACAACTGTAACAAGAGTGCACATATAAACCCCCAGATGAAGCACCTTAAAAAAAGTATGAGAATTTTGACTTCCATTTTTGGATTATGCTCTTCATTATATTACATCTCTTCATCTAGTTTACATTTAAATCTTCCAAAGAAGTGATCAGCCACAGATATACAGCAAATATTACATACCACTTACTTTTTTATAAGAGAGTTTTTAGCCCTAAGGAGAGGTGGAATGGGAGATTCAAACTAATGACCTCTGCTTCATGAAAATTCCATTGAAAACTTAAAAATAGAAAGACTATAAGATTTGTCAGTGTCCACCATTGGATATGGATTACACTTCTTTCACACCACGCCCTTTCCACAATCCACAGCTCATACCACCATAATTAAAAACTGCATTCGGCATGCAAAAATAATATACTTATAAAAAATGCAATAATAATATTCACCACTACCCAAGAATACATTTATAATTAAGAAAATTCATCCAAGCTTAGTGTATTCAAAGAAACAAATATGTTTCAAGCCTTCTAAGATAGTCCATGCAAATCATTTTTCACAAGTGTCACTTATACAAGAAGAAAAAAATTATCCTAGTGCATTGCAAGCTTGGAGATATGAGAAACCCCAGACCCAAATATAAACTTATTTACAACTTAAACTTCTGGTTTACACTTAACACAGGACAACCGGAACAAAACTAAATAACAAAAAAATAAAGGGACATGACCTAGGAGTTAACACTTAGGCCTTGCTTGGAGTCAGCACCAAGCGGGGAAACCACTAGAAGTCAGCACTTAGGGTGGACCCATAGTCAGCACCAGACCAAAAGAGACCAAACGTCCATTTTTTTCATTTATCAAAATATCATCTCCTCAAGGAGTACAGTAGGTTGATTATAAAGGATTGCTAAACCCTATTTCTAATTGGTTAAGAAACCCTAATTACCTTATTACAGAAATAACCTTGCTTCCAAATTAAAATACTAATAGCCTAAGAAACTACTAGTAGGAGCTAAAACATAAAAACACAATTAACTTGCAAACATAAATAATACTAAATAATAATCTTCTTGCGTCTCCCGCATCATTCTCCTTTGGTTGGAGAAAACTCTACCTCGAGTTTTAAAACATTGAAGGAGTAGAATGTTGACAAGTAACACTTGCTTCAAGTCTGGAATCACCTTAGGGAGTACAGAGAAAAGAAAAACCTTGAATTCCACCACATCACACTCATTTGGAATAACAAAATCAATGTGTGGAATCAGTATAATCTCATCTTGAACCTTATGAACCGTAGGAAACAATGTAGTTTTAACCTCTTTGACTTCACCAAGATGTAGATCTTGAAACACCATGGAGGGTTGATTAGAAGCACATTCAACTACTTCAACTTTCACATCATGTGCACCCTCAAGCTTGCTAGGTAGTTTTTGAGGGGGTGCCATTATCTTTTCTAGTTGGGCATTAATCCTAGTGATAATTTGCTCCCCCAATTTATACAAAATCGGTGAAACATTCTGATTTTCCTTTCTTACACTAGCAAAAAGTGAACTGAGAAGATCCAAGGAAATGTCTTCACTTTCATCTATGACCAGATTATAATTGTTTCTATGGCTGAAAGTATAACAGGTGGATGGTTGGACCTAATTATTTTCAAGAAACTTTGAAACATCTCAACAACCAATGCATCACACTCAAGATCCAGCATCACCAAGCATAACTTGACCTTTGCAATGGTATCAAGAATTGAAACCACCTTCTTATAAGAGCGAGTAGACACATGAGACATATTTTCAAATGCTGCCAAAATCAATTGAAATATTTCTTTCATTTGCTCATCCTTATATGGGGCATCTAGTGTTGTTATCCTTGTAATCTCAATAATGCAAGATAAAACTGAAACCTTCACATCCATTTCAACATGTCACAAAAGTTTATTAGTGATTAGTGCCTTCACTGAGGGTAAGGGCATCTCGCATTGATTTGGATAGTTCTTGCTCCACATGTGCTAACAAATTTTCAACTTTATCAAGAAGAGTCAGGAGATCATCAATGGAGGAAGGAGGGTTAAGGAGTGAATTCCCAGCCTCCTTAATCTCCTTCTTAAATTCTCTATCCAAGGCAGTCATTTTCAGCTCAGACTTGGAGTCACAAAACACCGACATGGAAAATTTCTGCAAAGTTGAAGAACACTTGACGTGCACAGGGTGGCTTTTGCGTTTAATGGATTAATATGACTGCTTATATGTTTTTTAAATTGAGCCAGTGTGGGTTTTGAAGAGGATGGGTATAGGACTAGGCTATTTGGTTAATTGGTTTTGATTTTTTTTTTTTTTTTTTTTTTTGAAGAGGATGGGTATAGGACTGGGCTATTTGGTTAATTGGTTTTGATTTTTTTTTTTTTTTTTTTTGGGGGGTGGGGCGCTAGTGGTGGGCACTCACTTAAAGTCTTGGGTTTAAAAATGACGTGGGTGGGTTGGTTTTAATTGGATTGGGTCAGGGAATAATAAAATCAAAAAAGGCTTCCTAATTGGATGTGTCAAAAGCAAGAGAGGACAACTTGATTAACAAATGGGTTAGATTAGAAAATGGTCTAGGTTATAAAAGTGGATCAGGCCAGCTTGATGGTTTTTTTTTTTTTTTAAATGAGAATGGGTTTAGACAAGGCTAGTGGGTTACCTCATGAGATCAGATCGATAGAGGCTGATGAGATTGCGGCGGCGTGACACTGGGCAAAACTGAAATTGTGGCGGCGCAAAACAGTGGTGATGGTGAGGACCAATCGAAGCGGAGGTGGTGGTGGTGGCGGCATGCGTAGCAACTGTCGTGAAAGGATTCGACCAAATCTGAACATGGTTGCTTCTTGGTGGTAGTGCACGATTCTAGCACTCTTATTTCTCTTCTCTCTATCTTTGTGGTCGCAAGGGATTTGGAGGCTCAATTGTGGGTTTTTGGATTGGAGTCTTTGGTTGGCTTGAATATCTGGTCTTCTAATGGATAGCGCAACTATAGGACAGCTTTTTGGTACTAAGCAGGGAAATGACAAAGAAAACTTTCTAGTGGTGGAAAACACAACAGTGATGGGTTTTTTTTTTTTTTTTTTTGTGACTTTTCTAGTTCTGGATTGACTGCGGGATGCTTCAGACAGATTGATGTTTGATCTAATACCAAATATGACGTAGGACAACCAGAACAAAACTAAACAACAAAAAAATAAAGGGATATGACCTAGGAGTCAGCACCTAGGTCTTGTTTGGAGTCAGCACCAAGCGAAGACACCAAGCGGGGAAACCACTAAGAGTCAGCACCTAGGGTGAACCTGGAGTCAACACCAAACCAAAAGAGACCCAACGTCCATTTTTTTCATTTATCAAAATATAAATTATCTCTTCAAAGAGTATAATAGGTTGCTTATAAAAGATTGCTAAACCCTAGTTCTAATTGGCTAGGAAACCCTAATTGCCTTATTACAAAAATAACCTTGCTTCCAAATTAAATTACTAATAGTCTAATAAACTACTAGGACCTAAAACATAAAAATACAATTGACTTGCAAACATAAATAATACTAAATAGTAATCTTCTTGCGTCTCCCACATCAACACTAGCTTGATCTGCAATCAAGTGCTCAACCACTGAGTTATGGACCCACTGTTAAACCTTTTGCTCTACACCAGCATAAAAGTAAATATGTAGAAAATAAAATAAAATCCTGATAAATGTAAAAGAAGTTCTAACATGCAGAAAAATCAACTAAGAACATTAGTCCAAAAAGTTAGTTGAAGAGAATCTGTCAGGTAATACCGAAGCTGCGGCCCTAGTAGTCATTGTCCGCTCAACAGCCACTGGAGCAAGGGTAGGCTCCACTGTTGATGTATGTGTAAGACAAGGCTCAAGATCAATCGTTCCTCCTCCTTTCTGAAATCAAAATAATAAATGAATGTAAGATAAAACATCAAGATTTCCAGGCCAACAATATTGCAATAATTTCCTAAATTGCCAATCTGTGTGTTTAGATTACTGATTAAAAATAGAGATACCATTTACAGAGTCAAATAAAACTAACATTAAACCAAAAATTTATACAATCATCATTGATATTAAATCAAGAAGCATTACAGGAATTCCATAACTACTCCGGAGGGCAACAACGAAAAAAACAGAGAATCTAACTAGACTTTTTACAACCTTCACAATGCAGCAACGCTCAACACAGTAACTACAACCAATTGCCGCACCCCAGGCACGTGAACGAACATTGTTTCTCAAGGTGGAAATGTAACCTAATAAAAAAGTTAGCAGTGCATTGTTAGAATTACATAAACAAAACATGAGCAGAATTGATGAAAAGATGAACATAAAAATTGCAATGGCAGGAATAAGCTAAAACCTAAATTTAATTAATGCTCCATTCATTTCGCTGTAAAATGATTTTAGTAAAATATTTTACACATTTTACAGTGTTCGTTTTGTTGTAAAATGGTTGGTCAACTATAAAATATTTTCAGTCAATGGTAAAACCCAATGCAAAAAAAAACATGTAAAACAATTGCGCTCAAAATGATCGCAAAACATTTTACATATTTCAGCTCTCTCACCCTCTTGGCTCTCTCACCCATATTTCAGCTCCTGCATAACACTCTCAGCTCTCTCACACATCACGCACAGGCCACCCATCTCCACTGGTGCCACCCACCATCATTAGCGCTACCAACCTTCATCGCCGCAACTTCCTTGCACAAACCCTTCTCCTATCCCTTCTCTTCTCTCTTGCACAGTCCCCTGGGATCCGACTGGTGAGCAGCTGGGTTTTTGGTGGCTGCTTCAATCTCGCCAATCTAGCTGCTGCTGGATTTTCTGGGTTGTTAGATTTTCAGATCATCTGGGTTTTTGGGTTTCCGATCAGGGTTTGTGGGTTTTTTTTTTTTTTTTTTGGCTTTCTGATCTGGATTTTTGGGTGGTTGGTGGTGGTTTTACATCTGAATATATTTTACAGTGAAATAAACGGAGTGTAAATATAATAATAACTGAATTTTAGGAACTTGCTAACAATTACAGATTAGGAATCTAATTTTTATATATAATTAAAACTGAAGCCTCATGCCAGGAGGGCCAGAGGTTACCAAGTGTCACAACCTTAACATAGGAATAGGACCTACTTGGTCAAAGGGTTAGAAGATTTCCAATCTATATTGCAATTCTCCCACGTTTGAGGAGAGGAGTGTAATTGAAATGGGCAAGACTCAGGTACAGTACTTAAATGTTGTTCCTTAAACTCTTACGATTCAGCCACGTGAATTTTTTCTCATGAGATGAAAGTGTATTTTCTAGTTAAGTAACCACATAGCTGAATCTTAAGAGGGGCTAAGAAACACCTAAGGTACTGTACCTAAATTTTGTTCAATTGAAATTTATAACTGGAAACTCCATTAATGAGTGATATTGGAAACCTCTCTTTCATCCTCCTGTTTTTTCCTTCTTTCATTCTTCCTCTCTACTCAAATCTGCACTATCTGCAACCACTTCAACCTATAACCAGACCTGGAGAAATAAGCTTCTAAAATAGTTCTTTTCTTGCCAGATTTGAACAGAATCCCATAAAACTTCTCTTACAGCCTTGAAATCCCTAAAACCCTAACATTTTCCCGACCAATTAAACCTTCAGGTATAGACTTAAAGCACTACAGTGTCAAACACTATCTGCATCTCACTCATATTGTCAAACTCCCATGTATTACAGGACTACAGAGTGTTTCAAACATTCATTTATGCAGAAAATCAAGGTAGAATTGAATATAGACTTACAATCTTGTGGAGGTAGCACTCGGATTGTAGCACGCAACTCTTGGATAGCAGGTGGAGGAGGGGAAGCAGTAGGGCGGCAATAACCTGTATGCATCAGAACTGGAATACAAGAATTTCAAAATTAGTTTTCGCATTCACCATATTCAATGATGAACAGTACCAACTCTATGACTATTCATAGTATACCAGCAACAAGATCTGAGTCATCAGTGTATATATCTGTCCCCCATAGCTGGCCACCTCTGACCTGCACATAATGGCTTAAATAACTAAAAATGAATATACAGCATGGCTAACAGAAGCGTATATTGAAGTTGCAACCCCAAACTCAGATACTGGCTATAATGGGAAGAGAGCAAAGAAAGATATTGATCCACAAGGAGCAAAAAAAGTCATTCTTTCACCGCAATTAATTAATTGCATAAAAGAAGAGAAAAATTCCCTTGTTTTGATGGGTTGCACGACTCATGCACCCATACCAGATTGAACCTTTGAACTCACCCTCCAACCATTTCCAATATGGGGGAGATGTCATTTCACCCAAAGACTATTGACAAGAAGCAAGAACTTAACAGCTCTTAGTTGCCACAGTAAAAACTTTGGCCAGCCCAATCTTCCATAGAGCTGTGATGCAGGAATCGGAAAGACATTTTTATTTTAATCTAGATTTATTTAACTTTGGAGTTAATTGTATTTTTACTGGTCAATTGGATTTTATTTTTAGGTCTTAATAATATTTGTTTGTGAGGCAGACTGTGAGGGAAAAGCAGAATTGGGATGTGAAAATAGGGATGGAAAGTTAGTGAGGAATTTGTTCACCAGCTAGAGTCTCATACTCCTCTAAATGAGGATGGGGATCGAGTGAGGTGAAGCTTGAAGAAGAATGGAGATTTTGACATTCGCTCTTTTTATAGTACTTTGAGGGGATCCTTTTTTGCCTGTTTCCCTTGGAATAGCATTTAAGGTGTGAAGGCTCCACGTCAGGTTTCCTTCTTTTTTTGGATGGCCGCATGGAGGAAGATTCTCACAAGTTATCATTTGAGGAAAAGAGGTTTCACAATAGTGGATTGGTGTTGCGTGTGCCTGTGTAATGGGGAGGATGTTGACCATCTATTGATTCATTGTGAGACTGCTTCCCAGTTATGGAGTTCTGCTTTTAAATCTTTTGAAGTCTCTTGGGTCTTACCTAAGAGGATGTTTTATCTGTTGGTTGGGTGGAGAAATTGCTTGGGGAAGCATTCATCAAATATTTGGAACTTGGTACCACAGTGCGTGGTGTGGATCATTTGGAGGGAGTGTAATAATCATATATTTGAGGAGTTGGAGAGTTCAAAGGACCAGCTCATAGCATTGTTTGCAGGCACTTTGTTTCATTGGTCTCGGCATCTCACGCTTGGGGACTCATTTCTAGTGATTTCATTCCAATGTTTAGACTCTCTTTTCTCTTGTACATAATTTCTTTTTCTGTTGCTTGTACATATATTTTTTTTTGGCTATTTCATCATTTTTGCATGAAGTAGTCCTTTTTTCAATCAAATTATTATTACTTATCAAAAAACATTTTTTTAGGGTAAAATACTATTTTGGTCCTTAAACTTTACCAAAAGTTTGGTTTTCATCCCTAAACTTTAAGAAGTTCATTTTTCATCTCTAAACTATTAAAAGCTCATCTTTTTTCCCTAAACTATTGAAAATGTTTTATTTATGTCCTTAAATTTTACCAAAAGTTTGTTTTTCATCCCTAAACTATTGAAAAAAGTTATTTTTTCATCCCTATTTTTGTCTCTAAACTACTGAAAAAAATTCTTTACAAAGTTTAGAGATGAGAAAAGAACTTTTTAAAGTTTAGGGACTAAAAAAAAAAAACTTTTGGCAAAGTTTAGGGACCAAAATAGTATTTTACCCTTTTTTTTAATAATTACTAGAGCCAAGGGTAGTTTTGTAATTCAATAATTAACTTTCCTAGGTAAACTGGAGTTAGGGTATAGTCCTAGTAGTCTATATAAGTGTGCTATTGTACTACTATGGAGACAAGTTTGATTAATTAAAAAATTTATCTTACAATTTTTAAAATGGTCAAGTGCTTAGTTTGACCAATCCTAAATGTTGACTCCTAGGTTTATTTCTTGTTTGGTACTGACTCCTAGGTTTTCTATATTTATTTTTTGTTATTCAATTTTTCTTGTATCCATTTTGCTTTTGTCATTCATCAATTTGGTTTCATAGTTTATTGTTCTACATCATAAGGTACATATGCAATGGTGAAGACAAAATCTTAATCTTCAAAACCATCAAACCCACAACAGACCACTAAGAACACATCAAACCATCAGACCCACTGCATAACGTGTACTGCACCAACATATTTTGGTTATAATTTTGTTTAGATTTAATGACAAGGGCCCCTGCTCCATGCAGCAGATTAATGGTTCTGCCTTGCCCCTTGGTAGGTGCAAGATGGGTTTGTCAATGTCACCCTTTTCCAGACAGGATTGTCCCCATTGCATCACAGTGAAGGATTCTTCTGTTTCTAGCCAACTTAACAAGTGTACGCAAACTCTTTGTCCAACACAAATTTTTGAGAGAGATTCTCCTCGAGAAAATCAGAGCCACATATGATACATTATAACTACTTGTGCAGTTGATACATTTTTCTTTTCTTTTCTTTTTTTCTTTTCTTTTTTTTATTTTAGGAAAAAGAAATAAACAAAAGGAAGAATAGCCAAGGAGTCCTTCAAACAATACAATATGCCAAAGAAAAGAGGAATAGGTCATAAGGAGGATCATATTATGCCTCAAGTAATATTTTATTATTAGTAAGTCACACATGCACCCGGCGTATCTTGAACCCACAGTCTCACCCTCCAGCTAACCTTTTTTTTAATAATTTTATAGTTGGGGTTGGAGGGATTTGAACAATGGACATCTCACTTGGAAACACTAGGACCCATTTGAGCAACAATACTCCTGGCCACCCTCCACCTTACTTGAACAATGGAAAGTGTCATTTGAACGAGAGCTCATATGCATAATGTTTTAAGTAGAATCATCTCCTAATTGAACCCTTCCATTCAGCAAAGGATGTGTGCAACTCCAGTTGAAGATCAGTGCACCCACAGAAGAACCCAATACCAAGTTCTATACGTGCTTTAATTTGTGGATATAAAATTTCACTAGCCTCCACAAGCTACTAAAACTTAGAATAATTCCAGAACACTCATACCAATGATGAGCCTTTATTTTCACTTTCAAATGGGAACTGGCCAGATTACCGTTCAAGCTGTTTGATCAGATTACCATAATCTCTCTGCATTTTAAAGACTCCTGTCATACAAAATTCTTGTTCTTTACAGAACCAAAGCAAACGGCAATGATCCTTGAAAATAGGTAGACACAGAGTTATGGCACAACCATAGTGTGGTTAAGAGGAAAATATCCTCTTTGGAAGCCAAAGATTAAGGGAAAGTGCAAGAATAGGAGCTTAGTGTAGTAAATTAGGTTCTTAGTATTTTATTTTATGTTTTATTTAGTTTGTATAGAGGTCTTCGGTTTTATTTTACACTCTTTGCTGGCTTTGGTTTACAGCCACCCCCAAATATACAAATATTTTGAAGGCATGGAATAGACTAACTGGTTAGCTAGGTAGCTCAGGATACTACAAGTATTCTATCAACAGTTTTAGCATTTTAGCTTTGAGTGAGTTGCTTTCTGCCGACTCTTCTACAAGTTTATGATTATTAAGATCTCCTCATGATAGATGGAATGATGATCTAGACTTTTTTGGGATAATGTAGGGAACCTTTCTAATGATGAGCCCTTTGGACTCGCCTCTAACCAATAAAACCTACAGGCAATTGACCCCACCTGCCAGAATCCGTTGCCAGTATCCTAAGGCATTCACCCATTACATTCTAAAATAAAGCCCATAAGATTCCCAAAAGTATAAAATTGTAACTAGTAAAGAGTTTGTGAAACAAATTGAAAATGACCTTATGTAAGTTACAAAAAGCTATTAATCAATGTCATGTACACATGAAGCATTTGACCTTACTTGGCGATTCGTAGCGGTAACATGCTCAGCTGGAATCCGGATTTCAAGCGTAGGACCATTTAAAGAGCTTTCTCCATTTTTTTCAGCTTGTGATGCTTTGTACTCCTTCCACAACTTTATCAGTTCTTGCATGCATTCGCCAACTTTATAAACAACAGAAGATACTTCAGCTTTACCTGAAACACTCCCAGATTTTAGTATATAATAGACATGCAAAGGAACCTATCTAATACCTACATTGGTCAAAAAAAATCAATTTCCATTATATACAATAATGGCTCATAATGTGTTATGACAAATGAAATATGAAAGTGAGGAAAAAAAAATTACTGACGATTGCACTTGCTGAAAGTCAATAATCAAAGAATAATATCTTAGAATTTTTTTATGAACATTAAAATTTTATAAAAGGTGAAAAAAGAGTGAGATCCTAGTATAAGAAAAGTAGAGGGGAAAAAAACTAATATGAAAAATTACAAATACCTAAAATTCCAGAAATGAGAACAATTGACACCCCCAATTGCCTTCAACCAATTGATAAAAAAATTAAAAAATAAAATAAAAACCCTTCAAATATGCATCAGCAGAGGAATCCTGTCTTCTAAGTCTCGATCCTGCTGGTGCTTCACTAATGATACAACTTCAGACTAACCAGTCATGAGTCGTGTGAGAAAAAAAGGCAAGATCATTGATGAGCAGTAGGTCTGTTATGAGAGCAATCAAAAATGAAATTCTACTTTATTTGAAAGAAATATGGAGACTACCAGTGAGACAAGGATCACCACCCCACCAACAGAGAGAAGTTAAGGAATTCATTAACTACATCAAAATATAACATTGAACCTGAAGCTACAAAAGAGAGGAGCACGGGAGTGCCGTGTGTGTGTGTGTTTAATTTAAGAGAATTTTCTAAATGGCACCAATATTCAAAGGTCTCAATTGTTCAGAAATTTTTTTTTTTATATATAAGTAATGAAAAATATGTTTTAAAAGAAAACACACCAAGTACACTAGGGGTGTACTCAGGGAAAAGTACAATTAATTCAAATTACAATGCTCAAATATATCTAAAAGAGTAATACATTGAGGAGAATGAAGAAAAAGGCTTTGATTCAAGGATAGTCTGCTTGCGTCCCTCAAAATTTCTAGAATTCCGTTCTAGCCAAAGACGCCACATAATGCAATGTGGCACAGCCTTCCAAAAAGCTATGTTTATATGTCTGCAAAAAGAACCCTTCCAAGCTACGAACATATCAATAACTCTCTTCAGCATAATCCAATGAAGTCCAAATAAACAAAACGCCATTGTCCACAGCTCAAAAGCTATAGGGCATTGAAGAAGAAAATAATTAAGATTTGCATAGACTTAGTGGGTTTTGAACCCATGACCTCACTCTTCAATATTCTTATGAGAGAAGTAAGTGCCATTTGAGCTAGAGCTTATTGGTCTCCCTTGCGGAAGACTAAAGACTATAAATAGGAATTTGTTCTTCTTTAGTTTGAGTGGCTTCAAAGATCTTCTCCAAAGTACATTCTCTCATTGCTTAATATTTCCAAATTCTAGGATAGATATTTACATATCCTAGTTCAAAAATAGTTTAATTCAGCTAGTAAGGAAAGAAAATGTATAATTTAAATATTGGAAGAATTATGGATAATTAGAAAAATAGAAATTTACATTTTGGCTGAATTTTCAGGTTTCAATAACAATGAATTTGATAAAGATTTTTCCTCTTTCACTCCACAAATTACCTCCCAAACCCCCCCCCCCAAAAAAAAAACAAAAACAGAAGGCAACAACATAGTTGATAACTCAGGATAAGCTTTACTGGAGCCGAAGTTTTAGGTTTACTGGATAGCACCTCCCAAAGCGTCAACAGCTGCAATCAGAACTCAGATAATACTGTGCATGCACACCCATTCACAAGGATGCGCATTCCCTAATTTTGCAATATCATCACTAAGACAATTGTAATAATAGTAAATTATATTCCAAAAGATAACAGATATGTATCAAACAATAGATATCAAGACTAGCACACAGAGGAAAAGCTTGCTTAGTAGCATATGTATTCTAATTCTCAGATAAAATTAAATGCTAAAGCCCAAAAACTAGAAGTACAGATATTGATGCAAATAAAATTATCACAACATGCAAGGTAATATTGGAGCTGCACAAATAAGAGTAACTTCTGTAGAAATTTGAATTCATTCACCAGCACACAAATTCTGTTACTAGAGTGAGTGAAAAGAAGTTCCATTCGACAAGACAGAACAAAGCAGCTTACCTTGAGACCTGAAAAACATAACAAGGAAAACAAAATCAAAATGTGTTTAACCACCATGGGGAAAAAAAACAATATTAAGATTTCCATTAAACAATAATAAGTATCCATCAAAGAGAGTATATATGTCACATCATCTGCAAATAAATTAGGAAAATGAAGAAAAGCATTGTATTCACATCATTGATTTATATGGTTGAAGGGTTGAATTGACAAACAAGGTTTATTAACAAATTAGATGCAATATTAATGTAATATTCGCATAATTGATTTATAAAATACATAATGCCCACTTTTCTGAGGTTAAAATGTTGATTGAAAAATGTGGTTTATTAACAAATTTAGGTCCAATATTACAGTTTGTGCGTGCATGAATGGATATGTAGAGCTCATTTTCACATACAGTTTTTAGGAATACAAAAGAAATTCTTTTAAGATAAATAAGCTTGCAAGTAAGACAGCAACCAAGGAAAATAGTATGACACACCCTTCATTGTCTGGACCACGAGACCTAAAACGGTGCTCACGGTTTGCCACTTGAGGCTGCCCCTTGACCGCTGCATCCTCTTACGTTGTTGAACTCCATAATTATAGACTTCCCTTTCCCTTTCAGTTGCCCCTTCCCCTTCTGCACATCCATCATCTGATTCTTTATCATCACACCTACGCTTTTCAGTTCTATCTCCTTCAATATCATTGCTTTCTTTCATCCTCTCTCTTGCTTCCCTATCAACATTTTTCCAGCTATCAAAATCTTTCTGCTTCTTCTGCTCTGATGCTGGATTTTCCTGCTCAGGCATTCTTAAAGATCCATCCCCTAATTCCTTCTCATTCTGAGAACTCTCCTTGTCTACTCCATTCCATGAGTCTCTCCTGGTATGATCCTTCTCTCTCTCCCTTAGCCTTTCCCTGTCTTTTGAAAAATCCTTCCTCTCCCACCTCTCTGCATCTCTTTCCTCCTTTGTTGATTCTTTGTACTCACTGCTGCTATTAGCGACTTGCATACCACTCCTACGATCACTTCTATCCTTATCTCTTTCTCCCCAATCCCTATGCTTCACATCTTTCCTCTTTCTATCCTTATCTTTCAATTTCTCTTCACCCTTTGAATCAACTTTGTTTTCCCCAACAGCCTCATGAGCTTCCACATAATCCCTCTCTTCAGTTGCTGATCCTTCCTTTCCAGCCTCAATGGTGCCTTCTGAATTACCCCGTGGACCAGGCCAAAAATTTAAATTAACTCCACTTGGGGCATCAGGATATCTTTTCCCCTGTGGTGTTCTTTTGATTCTTTCCTATTCAAGTGACTATTTGCTGCACCATAACCATCCTTCTCCATCTTTGCATCACCTTTAGGATCATTATAACTTTCCCTATCATATCTTGTTTCCTTATTATCATCCCTCTACTTTCAAATCTTACATCCTTTTCACTCTTTGCAATCACCCAATACGGCTCTCCTCTCGTATCCGTCTTTAAATCTCGGTTCTCAAACTGTACATCTCTACTCTCCTTGGAATCCCCAACTCCAACCTGTTTTCAGGATGATCTACATGTGAATCATTCAAAGGAGCTTGCATCCAATATGATGAACGAAGAGGAGATCTTCTATCCGCATCACGAGGTTCAGTCCGGGGAATCTTAGGCATCCGAGCATCTTGACCCATCTCATATGGGGAATGGTACTCACCTGAAACTGTAGATGACAACTTAGGGTATCCGCCCGAATCCTCATGTGGGTATTTCGAGGACGAGGAATGACCACTCTCTTCATGAGTTCTTTTAGGAACTCCACTCATAATGAATATCCAGTATAATTACACAAATCAATCTTTTATCCAACACAACAGCCAAAACTAAATCAGCTTCTCTTACTTCTCAAATATTCGGAGCATTTGATAATTACCACCTACAAGCAAAAAAAAAAAAAAAAAAAGGGTCTAATAAGGTCAAAACAACTTCACATTACAGTAAAAATCATTCACAATCAAACAAAAATTGCATGAATTGTAAACTCAAAGTTTTAATTTTTAGCTTCCGTTGTGACCAATCGACCTAAAACATTATACTACCGTACTTTTTTTTCTCAGCAACCAAACAGAGGAATAACGAATTCTCCTCAAGGATACCACTTTCTCTCTCACAAAGAAAATTATTAAAAAAAAAAAACTTTTTACACATTGTGGAAAACAGAACAATTGCCTAACAGAATCCCTTTACTAAGGTAGGGAAGCAGATACTTTTCATTCCAACTTCCGAGCTATTTTCTCGGCTGCCAAAAAGAGCATTAAACCAATTGAAATAGGAAGAAGAAAAATAAAAGGGACATTGTTAAAAGAAATTTTAACCTTTTACTCTCAGATCTTCAAGAAGCTTATGTACATACCTATATATATATATATATACACACACACACACACACAAATAGAGAATGAATGAAACGGTATCGTTTTAAGGCGCTTAGAGCAGAAGGAAACCCTAGAAAAAATGAATTGAAGAAGAAAGAGTGCGGGTAAGAGAGAGAGAGAGAGAGAGATTAGTGACCTTGTTTCTCGATCATCGGTCTCTGTGACTCTTTCTTTTCTTTCTGTCTTTGCGTGTTGTGTTTGTGAGTGCGAGCGCAGGACACAACATTTTATCTGACCTTTTAATCCGACGCCGTTTCGGTTACAATGAGATGGCTGGATTCGGGTATAATTGAACCGTGCTTTGTGGGCAGACCATGACCAGAAAAAAGGGTCCGGTTCCCAGTTTTTACCGGACCGGTTTAGGGTCTGGTTTGAACCAGCTGATTCAATCCAATTTTTAAAACCAAGGGGCAAACTTCTACTTTTCTCTTTTCTTTTTCTTTTTTCTTCGTTTATAACTTACAAGTTCCCCCTGCCCCTGATCTTAATGTAATTGTGAACTCTAATGCTAATGGCTTGTACTCTTTAAGGCTTATAGCCGCTACTTAGTACCCGTTTGGTTCAACTTTTCAAGCCTAAAAGTTGGCTTTTCAAAAACACTGGTTCCAAATGTGCGTTTGGTGAGAATAAAAGCCAACTTTTCAGAAAAAGTTGGCTTTTATATTCCTTCAGGATATGCGCATTTCCAAAATGGATCAGGGTAGCTCCATAATTGAAAAGCTGAGTCCCAGCTTTTATTTATATCCGTTGGGAGAGTGAAGTTACGAAATTGCCCTTGACTAAAGGGCAAGGGGTTAACACTTCAGAATACGCAGCTCCCTCATCTCATCTGTTTACCCTTCAAAGAAATTGCCCTCTCATCTCATCTCTCTCTGCGCAGCTCCCTCACAAAGAGATCGGCTCCTCTCAGCTCTGCGTAAGTCTCTCTTTTCTTTTGTCTTGAAAATCTTCTTCCTCTTCTTCTTCTTTCTTCGTCTTCTTCAGCGGGCTTCCTCTGTAAATTTTTTTTTTTTTATAATTTAATTTTGTAATCTGATCTGAGAAATATGTTTTGAAGGGAGAGTTTTGATCAACAAAACACGAAGCAAGGCCGATCTGCTACCAAAAACCGCCAAGTACCAACTTCTTTTTACCGACCAAAATCTGATCTGAATTTTTTTTTTTTTTTTACCTATCTGCTACCAAAAAAACCGCCGATCTGCTACCAAAAAAATTTTCGGATCTTGCATGCTTTTGTTCTTGCTAAAAATGTATTTGTTCTGTTGCTGGGTACTGAAAAAAATTTGTGGGTAGATGCTTCGTAATTTTTTTTTTTATTTTGTGGATGCTCTGTCTTTTAAGTCCTCTCCCCTGAGAACTCTCATCTCAACTCAACACCCCCTCCCTTTTCTTTATCTTTCATTTCTCTCTCTCAAAACTCTCTCTCTCACTGTGCGTGTTCGTGTTTGTGTTTGTGTGTGTCACTGTGTTCGTGCTTGAAGATGGGTCTCACTGTGCTTGGGTTTTACAGATTTTTTTAAAAATTTATTATTATTATAGGGATGATTATTATTATTTTTTTATGTGGTTCTTGATGCCATCATTGATTTAATATTATGGAGTATGCTAGATTTTCCATGATTTTGGAGATGGGTTTGTTTTTGTTTTAGGTTTTACCGATTTTTTTCTCTTTCTTTTGTGGTTCATGATGCCATCATTGATTCTTATTTGTTAGCTTAATTACTCATAATGAATGTTTACTGAATGATCATTGCTGAAGTATCCAGATGAAGCTACTGCCATGTCTATGTTCTGTAAATAAAGTTGTAAACCATCCTTCATATTGACCTTGGTATCTATAATCTGTAACATATAAATTTTCACAATACTTATTATACTGTGTTGCTTCTCTGTTTTCATTTCATTTTTTATAATTACCCTACTAGTAAAAAGAAATAACTATATGCCAGTAGCCATTTATCTAAATGCTGATTTAAGTTTGAGGTTTAGAATGATAGAATTACTGCAAGGTTGCAGCTCATATTTGACTGGAAAATATACTGTGGGTATTTTAGCATGATTTGGGTATTTTACCATTATAAGACCACCTATGCTTTATGGGATTGAATGTTGAGTTATTAGAGTAGTCTATTGCAATGAACCTGATTGCTTTTGAGGCCAGTATCCTTAATTATGGCAGCAATTTTCTGGCTGTGTTTGCTAACTAGTGAGTGTACAAATGGTGCTCTTGTGAGTTGTGACATGATGAGATTCCTCTCTAACCCTTTCTATTTATTTATTTATTCCACTTTTGTGGATTTATTAGATCATGCAATTTTATTTATTTCTTCTGGTTGGTTAACTTTATAGATGGGTAAAAACACCACTTCCAACCCTGAGGTAAAAAAGACTAGAGCAGATTGGATATTAATCCAACATGGACAACTACTTTTTGTAACCTTTGTGTGGAACAAATTCAAGCCGGGAATAGAACAAAAGGTGCTGCCTTTAATACCGAAGGTTGGTTCTATGTGGTGACCAAATTTGGTGAAGTGACCGATCAAGACTATGATAGGGACCAATTAAAAAGTAGGTGGGATGTATTAAAAGGTGATTGGAGAGTGTGGGAACAATTGAGGAATCTTGACACAGGTTTAGGTTGGGATGCAATGAAGGGAACGATTGCTGCTCCTGATGATTGGTGGAAGCGAAAGTTGAAGGTGAGTTGAGTATTTTATTAATATGTAGTTAGTTAGAGATAGTTTTTTTTTATATTATTGTTATATGAGTGAAATTACAATTACATTTTGTAGGAATTACCCAAAGCTAAAAAATTTCGAGAGAAAGGTCTATAGAATCTAGAACAACTTGAAATAATGTTTAGGGATGTTGCAGCAACTGGGGTAGCTGCATGGACCCCTTCTTCAAATACACTCCCTCCAACAATGCCAAAAGAGGGTGCTGGTGATTCAGATGGTAGCTCCGAATTTAAGGATAACCAACGTGACATGAGTTTAGACATTGATAATTTGCTGCAAGGACAAACTAGTCAATCACGTAGTTCAGGACAAAAGCGAACTAATGAATCAATACCCTCACAGAAGAAAAAGAAGAAGATGGGAGGAGCTGCAATGTTGGACAATCGTATTAGTCAATTAATAGCTGTATGTCAGAATAGGAATGAAGGTCCTTCTCGAGAGTCACCAAGTTCAATTGATAATGTCATGGCGATTGTGAGAGCACTTCCTGGAGTGGATAACCAGTTTGCGGTTGAAGCTTCCATTATCTTACTAAAAAGGTCACATAGGGAGATGTTCCTGACTTTCAAGAAGCCAGAGTCACAGCTGGAATGGCTACAAAAATGATTTGTTTGAACCAAAAGAAGTGACCAACCTTATATGGTACTATGTATTAGCTTAGGACTAATATTAACTTTATGTTGTATTAGCTTACGACTAATATTAGCTTTATGTTGTATTAACTTTAAACTAAGTTATGTGATATTTAGTATTATCTTTGGACTAATATATGTGTAATGTAAACACATTTGGAGCAACTGTTACAGTGTTATGTACTTGATGTTGAATTGTTTTGATGTAGAGTTTGTTGATTATTATGTTGATTATATTAAGTACGTGCAATGGTTGATTATTTGTTACTTTGTCGTGTAGCCTAAATCAATATGGATGATTATAATGGTACTCATAAGAGTAACAATTTTATGGAACTATTAATGGATGGGGATTACAGAAATTATTGTGATTATCATGATGGTGATGATTATAACAATGCTGACAATAATGATGATGGTGATTACAATGATGATGATGATGGTGATAACAATGATGATGATGATGGTGAGAGTAGTGATAGTGATGATGACAGTGACAGTGATTCTGATGATGATGATAGTAATGACGATTCTGATGAGGAGTTTTACCAGATTGTGGTAGTTACCTGTAAAGCAGTTGTGACATATTTCAATAAATACATTAATAAGACTCCTTGTTATGATTCTGAACAAACAAGGTGGGTTTGGGTGAGACGCTGCATGGAAGGTAATGAGATATTGTGTTACAACATGTTTAGAATGAAAAAGGAAGTGTTTAGTAATTTGTGTCAAGTTTTACAACGTGACTATGGACTTCAACATTCAAGGAATATAAGGTTAGAAGAGTCAGTGGCAATCTGTTTACTGATACTAGGTCATGGAACATGTAACCGAATGGTTCAAGAAATATTTCAGCATTCGGGTGAAACCATAAGTAGACATTTTGAGAAGATGATTACTCTGTTGGGTGCTCGCTTTGCAGCTGCATATGTAAAGCCTTCTGATCCAACTTTTAGTGAAGTTCCAACCAAAATACAAGACCATCCAATTTATTGGCCACATTTCAAAGTATGTGTACTAATGTATATTTAAATAAGCGTTATTGTCTTTAAGATAATACAATGCATGTGGAACTGAAAACTATTAATGTTTTTATTAGGATTGCATCGGTGCGATTGATGGCACACATGTGACAGCGGTTGTACCTATTGAGAAGTCCATTCCATACTTTGGAAGAAAGGGATATCCAACCCAAAATGTGATGGCTGCATGTGACTTTGATATGTTATTCACATTTGTTTTGCCTGGATGGGAAGGTGCAACACACGACACTCACATTTTCCTTGATACTATTCGTAGAGAAAGTAACAACTTTCCGCACCCACCACCAGGTTTGTAATTGGTTAATCAATTGTTCATTATAATGACATATTGTGTGAGTGTGTTAATACAATTGAATTTTTTTTTCTAGGGAAATATTATGTAGTTGATTCTGGATACCCAATGGTGAAAGGCTATTTGGCACCATACAAGGGGATATCATACCATCTTCAAGACTTTCGAAGGAGAGGTGGAAGCCCTAGAACTAGACATGAAAAATTCAATCATGCTCACTCATCTCTTCGTTGTGTGATTGAGCGCACTTTTGGTGTGTGGAAGAATAAATGGAGAATTATCAGAAACATGCCATCTTTTCCATTCCATATCCAAATACTTATTGTATCTGCTACTATGGCTCTTCATAATTTTGTTAGACTAAATGATAGGGATGATAGGGGTTTCAGAAACGCCAATCGAGATTCAATTTCTAGAAGAGAACGTAACAGTGAAGCAGGTAGCAGTTATGAGCAGAACTCAGGATCATTAACAGATCCTGCGATGGTGGTTCTTCATGATTCCATTACTAATTCTATTTGGGAGGATAATAATTAGTAGTTGTCTTATTTTTTATTTTATTTTATAATATCATGTAGTACAATTTAAACTTGGGTTATTGGTATGTAATTTATTATCTTTTTGACATTTTTGTGTTGTAAAATTTAAACTTAGGTTATTGATATGTATTTTATATATTTTTACATTTTTATGTATTACAATTTAAACTTGGATTATTGGTGTATATTTTATCATCTTTTTACATTTTCATTTTGTGCTTCATGATGATGAAAATTATTTAGATTTAATTAATATTAATAAGAAGTCATTAATGGTAATAACAAATAATTATGACACTAAAAAAGAAAAATTGCCCAAACATTATTAAAATAATACCAATAATATATATTTATTATTATTATTATTATTTAGTAAGTATATTAATAAGTATGAAATAAACTCACATTAAAAAAATAATAAAAAGTATGAAATAAACTCTCTTATATATACGTTGTCCTTTTTGGTAATTTATCCCTCAAACTACAACTTTTATAAGTATTAGCCAAACACTCAGCTTTTTCAAAAAACACTTTTTAACAGTTTTACCAAACACTCAGCTTTTTGAAACTCAGCTTTTTCATTATGCACTTTTTGAAAACTCAACTTTTTCAAAAAGCATAACTTTAAAAAGCTGAACCAAACTCACCCTTAGCCTTTTATGGCTAGTTAATCTAATTATTCTCCTCTACTGACCAAAAAAAAAAAACTTACAAGTAGCTAATTTCAAAAAGAGTATTAGACCAATCTAATCCAAAAACTCCACTTTGCTTCTATTTAACTAATCTTTTATATATATATATATATATATATACCTCGTTACTTCATTTCTATTTTATTTAAAAAAAAAAAAAAATTTCTCTGTCTATATATTAATATATTTTTTCCTTCATGTCATTCTCCAATTTCAACAATTGTTCTTCTGAACTTCCAATCATATTCCTTCAAGTTAACATTACTTTAACAATTTTTTTTCTCCCCATTTTTGCCACTATCTTTATTGCAAATATTGCTTGTCTTTGTCTTTGATGTTGTTGTTGTTGTGATTTTTTAAGATAAGGAAAGTAACGGAGGAGTCCACAGGATGTAGGAGCAATCGGTGATGGGAGGTCAATTGAGATAGATGAGATGGTCAATAGGTAAAGAGGGAGGCATTTTTTTCAAACACCCTAGCAAAGATGGCAAAAGAAGGATTGTTGGTTTTTAGGACACAATTGGTGCAAATGCACTTGTAGCTACCTCTACAGCAAACTATGTGGAGAGGACCAATGATCTGAGGAGCCATAGCCATTGCATGGAATTGTTGATGGTTGATTTGGTTGGTGATGGTGAGTCAGAGAGAGATTAGGGAAAATATATAATAACAAAAAATGGGATACTGGGCTACAATAACTCAATATATTGAATTATTGTTCATAAATTGCTTTTTGACTAAAGATTATTTAGCCTAATGTAAGAGCTTCTTAGGTGAGTTTAGCTACATTTTACCTCAAAATTTTTAGTTTTTTGAGCTTGGTGTGACATGTGAGTGCTCTAATAAGCACAATAATAATAAATAAATAAATAAATAAATAACCTATTACACCCTAATGATGATATTATTTTAATGGGTTTAGCTTCCTTTTAGTATAGCGACATAGGTACGACACATCAAATTAAAGAGTTTGTTCTTCTAAATCTCGTAAATAATCTATGATTACTTCTATTTTAAATGTTACTACAATTTCTCTTTCAATGTATAAAATCAAAGAGTTTGTTGAAATATTATCTTCCATTTTTTTTTACTAAACCTAATTTTGATAATATTCATAGTTTCAATGCTCACTTTGTAGTTGTAGTAGAAACTAAATGCAAGCAAAAGTATAACTACTCTATAAGCAAGTTGGTAGACTTTTAGTCTTCAAGCCCTCCTACCCATTGGCGTAATTCAAAAATACTTGACAAATTTTTGAAGTTTGAATGCCAAACTACATTATGCTCATATTGATGAAGTTCCATTTCTAACGCTTTATTTATTTATTTATTATTATTTGTGAAGCCTTGAGATTAAAACTTGTTTACGAACAAGCATATTTTATTAAATCTAAAATATTCATGTGCCTCTTGAGGATCTAGAGTCGATATAAGTACAAGTAACTATGGGCACCAATGCTCGCGACAAGTTTAGGTATCCTAGTAGGAAGTACGCCTAGGCCTAAGGTGGACCAGGTGGAGGGTGTAAATGGAGTTGGTACCTAGATTAGGTCTAGGAACCATATATATAGAGCCCTTGTGGAAGGATTGATCTTTACCAAAACACATATTCAAAGTTTAGGTATGGAGATGGGAAGGTGTTAGGCACCTAACCCCACTCGACTCGTAGGTCAGCTCCACTCATTGTGTTCTAAATCTTAGTCCCATTAAAGGGCTTTCTAACATGTCATTCTAGACTCACACACACTTGAAGATGCATCTAAGCATTCAACATGGCATTTCATCCCATTGCATCACATGGTATAGTCCTAGCATTCACCTAATCAATTCATGTATTATCCAAAGGCAGCAGACATCAATCAAGGCAGCAACATCAATAAAGCAATAGCATGTGATCATGACATTCAAACAAACATATTCAACATCCAAGTAGTGCATCAAAGCCTTCAAACATAGATATAATTTATGTCACACCCGTTACTCAAAGAAAGATGCATGCTCATATTTGTATGCATGACTCACCTCACTTACCTTAGTATATCACAACACCTATGCATCAATCCATGTTCATGTTCTATGTATGTTCATGTTATTATTCAAGCATGTGAAACCCTAATCCTTAATCTAACAAATAAACCAAAAGAACATGTTATCTTACTGACCTTAAGACCCAAACATACAAAACTAAACCAAACAGGAACAAAACATGTGAAAGAAGCTAATCAAAGAAAACAAAACTAGAAGAAACCTAACTTTGATTTTCTAGACACGAGCATGTGTATGTATGCACGGGGTATGCGTGCGCATCCCATGTGCATGAGTACGCATGCATAAAGCATGCGCACACATACACGCCTAAAAACACAAACCTAAAAAACATAGAACAAATAATTAAAACTGGAAATCTAACAGCCTATCATGCTACTAATATGAAAACTAAACAACCTAAACTAACAAAAAAGATATTAAAGCAATATAATACAAAAGAAATAAAAAAAAATAAAAAATAAAAAAACAAGAAAATGAAGAGACAAGTTTGAACCTTTACCTCAACACTAAAACTCTTTTAGAGCTTTGATTTGACCGTTTCCCTCAGTCAATTTAATCAAGAACAAAACCAAGAAAACTAGTAAGCTTAAAAACTCAAAGGTCAAGACCAAAATAGGTCACAACTAAATAAACTTTAACCTGAGGATGTTTTAGTATAAAAACTCTATTTGATTTACTATTTTCTAGTGAATTCGGCGTATATCGGAAAAAGAGCCTTTGGGCCTTTTATAGTGATCATATAGGGGTGTACGGCGGCTCTCAGAAGATGTGGGATTCACTCTACTTGATTTTATGTCCAAAAACTTTTCTTACAGGTATTCTAAAATCCTATATGCATGCGCATACTCTAGGCATGCATGTGCATGCTCCATGTATGCGTATGGATACTTAAAGGCATGCATGTGCATACGCGTGTATGTGTACGCATGCTTAAGGTTTGCCCTGCACATTTTCTTTACCAAAATCACCCTTCAAGTCAAAGTTTCTCAAGATTGGGCCCTAAATCAATTATGGGCCTTTAAGTGATGTCGTTATTGGAGAACAGGGACTTGGATTGTAAGGGATACAAAATGAGATGTCTATAGTAACTTCATAGCATACTCGTTAAACTAATGATTTAATTCCTATTATCGAAAATCTATTATAGCATAAAAAATGTTTCCTTGATAATAATACTCAATTGTATAGTCATCTTGCTGATGACAAGCTTGACATTATCTCTTAGTGTTGTGAAATTTTAAAATACTCGCAAGTGTACGAACCGTACCGAAGTATAGTTTGACAAGAACGAGGTCGAACCCACAGGGACTTGAATGAACGTAGGAAAATTAATTAAACCTTAACCAAATTAATCCTAATCTAGTTTAATAAAAATTGGTTGTTTTGAAATTAAATAAACTAAGCAAATAATAAAATTAAGTAAATAGTTAAACTAAGCAAAAGATATAAAGCAATAAAAAGATGTAAATAATTAAGGGAAAGGAATTAAGGTTTTGGAATCCACCTTGTAAGTCATACTAGCATATATTTATGATCATTAATTTTTCCCAACTCACTACATGATAATCTAGAAATCAATCTTGCTATCATGGAAAATATTCTCGTTAAAATCCTTATTTTAAAAATCAAAAGCATGTTCTTCTTCGCTTCTTAAGTATAAAACCAAATCATCAATTGTATCCGTAGCCAAACAAATCACAAGATATATCCAATTCTAAAAATCAAATCATAACTTGTATCCATTGACAGACAAATCACAAACAATATCCAATTTTATAATCAAGAATTAATAAACCAAGCATTCAATTAATTAAGACAAATCCTAAATCATGAGAAAAACATGATTGAACTCATATCTAGAATCCCATCTTAGTCAATTGATATGAAGCAAGAACAATTTAAATCATTAAAGAACTTCTATTGTGGGAAAAATCAAATCACATAAATATTATTAGTAATCCTTAACAAGGTTTCATCCTCAACCCTAATTATAAATTTAGCTACTCATGGTAATTGAAATAAAACAAAAGAATAAAATACTAAACATTAAACTAGACAAATAAAATAGAGAAGAATAGTCACAATGCTATCATGGAGAAAAGCTACAGAGAAGCCACATGCGGCACTGCCTCTTGCTCCAGTTTTCTGTTTTGCATCACAGCCCTAGCACTAGCCTCAGTCCCTGAATTTTGCCCTAAAATGCCTTTAAATAGGTCAATGAATCCTATTACAAGTTGAATTCCCGTTTGGAGAAAATCCCAGACTTTTAGGCTTTACTTAACCGACTATTTAGGCCCACTTAACGTCAGAATTAGGGCTTCTGGTAAACTACAAAGTTGTAGCCCTTTAAGTAACTTTCCAGCCCAACTTGAATCATCTCAATTGGACATCTGAGCCGAAAGTTATGCTGAAAATACTAACTGATATGCAGGCTGGAATCCTAATCCGAATTGGACTTGGATTTGGTGCAAATTTCCTTTGATTCCTTACTCCAATTGGACTTAAATTTAATATTCATGCCTGGCTGGATGTAAATTGGCTTGATTCAATTGGCATAGCCCCACTTTGCATGTAAAGCCCTTGTTATCTGCAACACAAAGATATTATATAATCAGTCATAAAATAACATAAAAGTAAGGCCAAATATGTAGATATGTGAGTACTTTATTGTATATATTTCATGCACATCACTTAGCATAATGAACATTCAAATTTGGGATGTTTATTGCATGCCACACAAAATGATACCACACTGGTAAGTAAATCATCACATCCATCATCTATGAAATTTTGGATGGTTTCTTTAGCATATGAAACAAGATACATATCATTTAAAAGGCCTTGATTAGCACTACAAAGCTTGAAAAAATATATCAATAATCTCCAAAATTTCTTTCATAAGATGCAACATGAACATAACTTCAAATGAAGTCAATGCCTCTTAATCTGAGTCCACTTCTCATTTTGAAGGAATAGCTCCTTTATTAATGATTGAGTAAAACTACATATGTACTTAACATTTTAATTAAGATAGAAACCGACCCACATTTTTATTAAGATAGAAACCAACCCAAAGTAAGAACTCCAATGAGAATCCATAACTTGATGTAAAGTGCAAATTTGATTAAGTCCATTAAATCCATCAAGTTCATCAATTCCAACTATATATTCAACTTCATAATCTTTTGGCAACTTCTAATTGCTCATTATAACGTCAATTTAGTAAAAAAAAATTGTGACAAATGTTGATAACTTCTCATGCCAATTGCAAGCTACATGTGAAACAATAAATGTAGCAAGCATATGGACAATCCTTTTGAAATCGAAGCCTGTAATATTTTTTGTTGGGTATACACATGTGAGTGAAGTCTCACGTTGAATAATAATGAGTAGTTAATATAACATAATTGAGTACATACTCATTGAGTTTAGGCCTTTTAAGTTAAAATGTGTTTCTCTATGTCATATTAATTATTCTAGGAAGCTCCCCAAGATGTTTATTCAAGGTATTTATATTAGTGTGTTGTATTATTGCCTTCAAATGTTTGAATATGTAAACTATGATCAGATAATAACGAATATATCACACTTTTTAGGGCTTATGCCACAATGTTAGCAACATAAACAAGCCAACTCGGCCATGTTTGTGAACAAACCTTCATCAACAATTATGCATCATTTTGCATCCCAAATTTAGATAATGGAAGGATAAATAAGTTAGTTTTGCATACATAGTTGTAGTAGACAAAGATGTATTTCTTTATAAATTTGAACATGCTTATCATATAAAACCATTTAATAATATAGCTTGACGTTGAAATATTAATGTAAACTCATAAAACTTATCCTTGAGGATTTACTTTTGAATAATGTTAGAGATACAAACTATTTTACAAACTGCTGATGTAGTGAGTAATTATTGATAAATAAAAAATTAATATTAATGATGGGCCTATATGAGAACCAATAAGAGGTTGGCCATATCAATATTTTGTAAAAATGTTGTAAAATAGTTTATAACTGTTGCATTACTCTTCACTTTTTAATGATAGTTTCCCTTTAAGGAAACAGATTGTTTCTCTCTTACGTTGTGCTTTGTCTATTTGTGAGGTATCACACATAACATCTATTGAAACGTCAAATACCTTCCAGCATAAGTTCCCATAGTGGAAGTCTAGTCTATCTAGAAGGAATAAATCTATTGTGTTTCTGTTGCATGCTTCCTCTCCCTCACATATGGGTGGACCCCACACATGTGAGGTCCACCCACATGTGAGAGAGAGGAAGCATACAACGGAAACACAGTGTACCCTTTCATCTAGAAGAATAGCTAAATAAAAAAATAAAGCCACATTAGATTTTTTTTTTTTTTTTTTTTTTGTTTCTAGAAAAGAGTATCTAATGTTTCAGATATATGCAACAACACAGTCACAAATATGTGAGCCCCCAACCTAGAGATGGAGGCAGCAAAGCTAACACTATAAACTTTCAAATCTTTGAGACTTTGACCACACTTGCTTATGCCCCATTTGAGCTGTAAATTAAATTTTCTCTTATTGCGATGATCTTAGCTACATAATAACTAGATTTTACTGTATAGAACTCATTGTTGGAATGTGACCAAAACATAGCATCATTTGATTGTTTTAGGCCATGTTTGGATGCATATTTTTCATCACTCAATTTTCGTCACTCATCACTTGTCACTTTAAAATACTGCACCCATTTGGCACCATCACTCAATATTTTTCACATTATTTATGGGCCCTATACCTGTCGCTCGTATGCTTTTTTTTTTTCCCCAGTACCCAGAAACCTGAACTAGAAAGAAAAAAAAATTAAAAAATAAAAAACAGATCACCTGAACCTAGTGAAAGAAGAAAGAAAGAAAGAAAAAAAAGAAGGAAAGAAAAAAAAAGAAGAATGCAGAACACCCCAGACCGAACCTAGGAGAAGAAAGGAAAAAAAAAAAAAAAAAGCAAGAACACCCGAGACTGAACCTAGGAAAAAAAAAAAAAAAAGGAAGACACCTGAGACCGAACCCAGGAGAAAAAAAGAAAAAGCAGACACCTGAGACTAAACCTAGTAAAAGAAAGAAAAAGCAAAAGGTAGATTGGTCAAAAAGGTGCGGCTGAGTTATGACTAGTGGGTCCCATGTGTGTTTAATTAAAAAAATGCTATTGAATTATGAATTATGGAAATTGAAAACAGCCAAAATGTGTTTTCAGTTTCTGTAACTCATCACTCAAAAATCAGAGAATTGAGTGATGGAAACAGAGTTATGGAAACAGAGTGATGGTGGTGCCAAACAAACTTCTCGTTCTAAGTTCCACCATTTTTGAGTTATGAGTTATAGAAACAGAAAATTAAGTTATGGAAACAGGCCATCCAAACACCCCCTTAATGATCCTATTTCTGATAATTTACAATACTATATTATAACCTCAGCATAAATACCAGAAAATGCATCTGAGTTGCCGTTTACATAGCCAAAAATATACACACACACAAAAAAAAAAAAAAAAAAAAAAAAAAAAGAGTTAAAAAAAAAAATCTAAAGGTGCCGTTTGCTTTCAGATGGGATCCTGAATTCTCTCATTGTGTAAGAGTAAAAGACGCATGAGTTTGGTCAGCAGAAATCTACTGGGTTGTCACACTCTTCGCAAGGTTCCGAGGCTGATCAACATTGAACCCCCTCAAGACAGTGAGATGATATGCTAGCAACTGCACCCAGAAAGGATGAGAATCAGAACTAATTACATATCAAGCTTGCTTGATGCAAAGCAGAAAAAAAAAATGCTGGTAAAATTGGCAAGAACGAAGAAATATACAAGAAAATATAGACCTGTCAACAATTGTGGATGGAAAAGTAGTAATACGATTCTATATTTTCTTCTCTATTCCTCTATCTTTTGGGAAATAAAATGGTATATGAACTATGAAGGCATTGCATTCAAAGACAAACCTCTGAAGTTTGAAGAAAAAGAATGTCATAGATGCATTGTACATTTATTCCGAAAAAGCAAATTCTTTAGAGCTAGAAATTCTAAGTAACACGTGTCTTGTCATTCTTAAACTTTTAAGAGTTATTGCAACCTAAATACATTCAAAAACATGTGCACAACACTGACTCACAAGGGAAAAGATTGACATCCAAAGAAGATAGCATAAATGACGAACAAAAAGTGTAGATGCCTACAATGAGTAAAACCAATTATGCTATGGCCCCAGTTGCCAGGACACTCTACACATGGTTATCGAACTAACTACTTATATCTAATGGTTTGTTTAGATTGAGAGAAAGAGAAGGGGAATAGAGTAGAGTAGAGTAGATTTGGCCTAGAATTAGCCTATTTTTATCAAACTATACTCTACTCCCTTCCACTCCCCCTCCTTCCCCCCTCAATCTAAACAGGCCCTAAATGTTTATCATTACTACCCTCACATAGTGAGTGTTTGGATCGAGATTAATGTTGCGGCGCGTTTTCATTTCACGTTTTGGACTCTTTTTTTTTTCTTTTTCTTTTTTCCAAGCGTGTGAGGGAGTAATGCGGTACTGTGCCGCTACTGTTTACATGAACAGTAGCTGCACTTGTTGACTTTTTGTCATGAACAGTGCACTTGTCACTGTTCACAGACTCACAAATTTTACTTTTTATCAACTTTTTCATTAAAAATGAGTTCCACGGCACTATTCACACATTTAAAAATTATTTTGCCACAGTGTTTTCAGTTTTCAGCAACAATAAGTTCAATCCAAACGGACCCATAAATGATTAGGATTCAAGTCTATGGCATCAGTAGGAATTAACCGACAAACTCTAATTTCAGATTGCAGGAAAAGATAAAAAGTAAAATGCTGAAAAATTGCAGGAAACACCTGTAAGGGGATTATATTAACAACAGGTTGAAGACAATCCTCAACCTGCGGAACCTCAATTGTGCGACAAGATTCCCCAGGGCACACTGCAGCAGCATCTCCTTTTGAACACATCACTATTAGCCGACCTTTGCGGGCATGAAGTTGCTGAATTACAGACTGCTGCTTGCTGTCAACAAAAGAAAGATGTCAGTATGAAACTAAGAATTATGGGTGACAGATGCTCCTATGATAGAACTCTAACCTGAAGCAAGCATCGCGAGTAGCAATCACAACAATAGGGAGATTTTCATCAACTAGAGCCAAAGGACCATGTTTCATTTCACCCGCAAGTATTCCTTCACTATGCATAAGAGCCACTTCCTTTACTTTCAAAGCACCCTCCAGGGCAGTTGCATAATTGTATCCTCTCCCAAACACAAGGAGTGACTGCTCAGCAATCAATAGTTTTGCAAGATCCTTCATTTCCTGATCAAGCTGCAACACCTCTCTGACTTTGTCTGCAAAAACAAACAAGAAAGAATTTATTTTTTGATCATTGGCCTACTTCTTTGAAAAAGACACTACATCCCAAAGTAATGTTAAAGAAAGAAGCTGAGTACTTACTTGGCAAGTCAATCAGACCGTCTATTGTAGCTTCTCTTTTGGCTTCATTGGAAATGGTATCACCTCCAATTGCTAGCGCTAACATGGCCATCACTACTATTTGACTTGTGTATGCCTATTAAAGATAGTGATAACATTAAAAACTGACAACATAAACAACCAAAATAAAATTTGTATGATTACAATATTACCTTGGTACTTGCCACACCAATCTCAGCACCAGCATTTATATGAATGCCACAATGCGTATGCCTGGCTATTGCACTACCGACAGTGTTTGTTATGCCAACACATAGTGCACCATTTTCTAAAGCATATTCCAATGCAAGTAAAGTATCTGCAGTTTCACCAGATTGACTAACAAAAACAGCTGTGTCTTCTCGATAAATTGGTCCTTGCCGATCCAAGAGATCACTAGCAACTTCCATTGTAACAGGGACACCTGTAAATTTTCATATAAAACAAACAAGAAAAAAAAGTAAAAAAAAAAAAAAATAACGGAGTTTATAATCTGCAAAACCTTACTGACAGTCACAAAGTAATACCAGAAAGTTCTTCCAAGATGGGTCTAGCAGCTAAAGCAGCATTATAGCTTGTTCCACAACCAATGAAAACTATCCGCCTGCTACGCCTAATTGTTTTAAGGTGATCTTTCAACCCACCCAAAAGAACTGTCTTGGCTTTGTGGGAGCCTCCACGAATTAGCCTCCCCCTCATTGTGGTTGTCAGAGATTCCGGTTGTTCGTGAATTTCTTTCTGCATATAATGCTCATACTTTCCTTTATTTATTTGCTCAACCTCCATCTCAAGAACAGATAATGCACGTTGCACAGAAGCAGGCCTAGAAAAGGAACCGCCATGTTGTCCCTTGTCACTATCAAACTTCAGGATTGTTACCCCTCCATCCTGAAGCAAACACCATCACAAGAACAATTGACAATTACAAATTTATATGACACCTTAAGTTTTGACATCAATATTAACGAAATTAGAAACAGAATTAGTCTCCATAATGTCTTTAATATGGCAACAATACATATAGCAATATTACAGCAAAGAAATGCTTGTGGGTCTTATTTTTTCCTTTTTCTCTCAAGACCTAAATAGGTTTCCGGTCCACTGAGTAAAAGATTCATAGAAATGAGGCCATAAGACTACATGTAAGCCATCTATTTCTTAAAGGAAAGTGGAATCAACAGTTTGATCTGCCTTCGCTCTGCTAGATTGGAGTTGGGCAGCTCCCAGTGACATCTTTTTTTGATAAATGAAATTAGAAGGTGCTACAGAAGTTATATTTGGCCAATATATTGAGCCTATGCGTATGTGTAGAGAGAGAAACGATGAAATAATGCAAAGGATACATTGGGTGTATTAATTATCTTCCAAAGGGCCTAAATTTCAGTCACTATAGATAAATATGAATTTTTTTATCTGCCAAAATCACAAAACATATATATACAATACAGGAATAAGGCACTTGCCAAGCCCAAAAGACAAGTGGGAAAACTCGTAAAGTACATAACATACAAAATAAAATGATTAAAATGAAGTACCGTACCTTAAGATGAACTACTTCACCATCCTCAATAACCAAAACTTTCTTTGTGTGTTCAACAACAGCATTGGCATCACTGGATAAGAAAAGTTCTTTGGGATGATCATTCTTTGAGAGGAATTTTTCATCATGAAATGCTGATGCATTGTTCATGTTTTCTGTTAAATCCTGAGACAACAGCCGTGATGGACAACCAGAGAAAAATAAATCAAATCAGACAGAAGGAAGGTTACATTTAATTTATGCACAAAATGCAGGAGATTCATAACCAAAAAAGTGTTTGCTAAGTTACACAAGCACCCCATAAGTTTTAAACCCTTGACTTCATCCTCTACCTCATTCTTAAGACAGGAGAAACAAACATTTGAGCTAAAGCTACAAAAGAGTTCATAACAAGGATTTGGTGGCATAAAATCATACTAGTAAAAGCTTAAATCTTTTCACATTTATTCTTGTGTAACATCAACTTACTTTGACACCAAGGAGCAATGGACTGCCACGTTTGCAAGCAATCAATTCATTTGGATAGTGCCGGCTTTTAAAAATAAGAGCATAGGCTCCTTCAAGATGCCTCATAACTCCAAGCACCACTTGACTAAATGTGACAGTCTGATCACCTGCAACATAAATGATCAAATGCTCTAAGCTAATGTCACTTTAATTATGCTTTAAAATTCAAACAAAATTGAAAAAAAAAAAAAAAAAAAAAAAAAAAAATTCATTATTGGGTTAACTAATGTCAATGAAGAGAAAAAAGTATGGTGCTTTCATTCAAAAAGATAATATATGGTCTTAGATAGGTCCAAATGGTTTACTTAACTCGAGCATTTTATACTTATTTGACTAAATGAATTCCTATCAGACAAAAGCATTTGCTACATAACTAGTTTACTACTAGTGGGTTATAGTCATTTCCCTATGAAAAGTGAAATTAGTTTTCAGTCAGCTTCATATAAAGAGTGAGGCTGCCATTTTGCTCCTCCAATTTTGCTAAAATTTCACATTTGACAAGAGCCTCCATCAGCCATAAGGGTGAGAGAAACACAAAACATGCTTAGAAGAGGGGCCCACTTTATAGCACAAGCTCTATGCACTGTACATGTATGTACATAGCTACCACATACAAAAGTGCATGTCTTTTGCTAATTACAGTCATGCATATATGCAGATGTATAATATGTTTTCATCAACATGAATGAAAGAGTTGTAAATAGAAAGATAATGATATAATCTACCCAGAAATCTCCATTGATATTCTAGAGCTATTTTACTACTTCATCGGCAAGTAGCTGTACTAAATGAGTTTCTTAAAATTCACAAAAGCACTTTTCTATTATTTAAGCTAGCAAACAGACTTTATACACAAGTTAAGGTCACCTTCTTCATTTGCTTTGTCAAAAACAAATTTGGCAAGCTTTGGAATTACTTCTGTGTCTGTTTCAGATTCAAATGTGAACCCATGTCGGACTAGAGTTTCCTTTAAGACCTGAAGATATAAAATATAAGAAAATAACTCAGCGAAAGCCCATAGATAAGTTTCCATATGCAAATTGAAAACGCTGTTTCTTTAAATTGAATACAATTCTAAAGGGAAAAAAAAATCCACATGAACATTGTTTTTATTATCAATGACTACTGTCTCAACTCTCAATCACATGGCTAACATGTACTGCACAGCTACCATCACAACAACCAAGTACTCTACAGTAATAATCACTATGTGTTGCTCTAGCAATCATTCGACTGCCTCAATGCCACTGTAACCTCCTCCACCACCATCCAACAACCAGGGTTCAATATCCTGCATTGATGGCACACCTGTCGGACTCACACACAATCCCCATCACCTTTTTGACACCATGCTCGCACAAGCTATCCCAAATTAAGTAAATACTTATCATTACCAAACCATTGATGAAAAGCATTTCCAAATGTGTCAAAAAACTAAAACCCAAGAAAGGCAACAGTTTTTTATAGAACCTAAAAACCATGAACAAATCTAGAAATGGCTTACATGGACTTGAGAAACGCTTCTCATATGGAATCTAGTATAACTGGAGTAAGATTTTATAAATCAAAATATGAATCAGGAAAAAAAATTGACCTAATTAAGGACGTGTAAAATGAACTCTATATCCATTTGCAACAGTTTGATCGTCACCAAACAGGCTACAAACATAACCTCACATAGCAATAGCAAAAGCAAAAGTAATATAATATGCTACTTATATTACTTAGCCAGTCTTTGGTAGAGACTCAAGCCAAGTCCAAGACCAGCAGCAAAAATTGCTGCCTGCTCCCATGAGAATTATAGAATTGAGAGAACACATCAGTCAAGTAGAATGCATCTTAGAGGAGTATTATTACCAAAAAAGATCTGTAAGGGAATTAAAAATAATAAAGAAAGGAAACATCTTGCCGCAAAAATATTAAGCAAACCTCATAGTTAGTAATAACCCCGTTATGAACAACCAAGAAGTCATTTCCATCACCAGAGCTCTGAGGATGGCTGTTCCTCGGAGCTGGCTCTCCATGGGTTGCCCACCGGGTGTGCGCTATGCCAGCATGGACAGAAAAGGATTCATCCAGATTCAAATCTGTTTCAGCAACCTCTGAAAATACCAAAATCACCATTAGTTATATAAATATTGATAAGTACGTTTTCAACCCAAGGGCCTCAGGAAGGGGAGATTCTAGTGACATATGCTTCATGGGGCATTGCCCCCAACCAATTATGTTATCCTTTAGAGTTACCCTTAGTTCTACATTCAATCATGTTAAAGAAAATATAACAAACTAGATTGGTCCATTTTATTGTCGAATACACATGAGCTTGTTCACGAGCTTCTTGACTAACTTATTCTTTTCCCATATAAAAGTAAACAACACAACTAAAAAATTTTCTCCCTTCACAAATCTATGCTATATATTTGACAAATAAATTATTGTTGAAATTATATTATTTGAGTTAATTAGATGGTTTTCTTTGTTGATAAATTAGTTAGATAGAATGAAATTCATTTATGAACCTATAAAACTAGATTTACCAAAGTTGTATTTTTAAAAATTATACATAATTTTTACCACAAAATGGACTATTTATGTATCAATAAATTATAAAGGCTAATTTGCTATCTTAGGAACCTATTTAGAAAATTACACAATCTAGTATCAAGTTTATATATGAATAATTTTATGTATTTATACATATAAACATACGGGATTTTTTTTTTTTTTTTTGGGAAGAAAATAAACATACAGAATATTAAGTTAAAGTTAAAATAGCAATAGCTTCTCCTCGGTCGAGCATAGCAGCCACTTATGATATTATTATTACGTATATTCAAATAAAGCCTCATATTTGCATTATTAAAAAAGAGTCTTGTACTCACAAACTTATTCACAAACACATTATTATGTTTGAACTCAGCTGATTTAATAGTCAAACCTAAAATTGGACTTGACCTTGACTTGTTTGCTAAATAGACAAACGTAAACAAATTTTTTCCAGAACTTTTTAAAAAGTAAATTGAACACAGGGGGGGGGGGGGGTTGGTGGTTTTTTTTCTTTTTCTTTTTCAAAAAAAGACAAGGAACAACTACAAAAAAAGAAATGAGAATGCATTACAAACAGAAAGATTGAGACCCTGACCCTCCATGGCCCACATCCCAAAAAGTTGAATTAGATCAGATGTTAAACGTTTTTAACATTTTGAAAGAGAAAGTCCATGTTTATTATAACAAAAGAATAAATCCAACAATTTCTCTCCACCACTTTTATTGTAGCAATTTGGGTGTGATGTTGATGACAAATACATCACTATTCTCCATCAATCATATCTAGAGACAAAATTAAATGTTACAAAACAATATAATACACAGTTTGATCGGTGAAAAAACATTTGAAAAGGCAAAGAAATTAGAAACTGTAAAAAAAAAAAAAATCATTAATTAAAAATCAGACAGAATTCTCGGAAATTAAACAGAGCATCAAAATCAATCAAAACCCAAAAAGGAAAGATCAGAGACAGAGAGAGAAGGGACCTTGATAGACGGATTTGACAAGGGACTCGATGTTGCCCTCTCTGCGAAAAACGAGAGGGGGCTGAGAGACGGTGGAACTGTGGGAGGAAGACGATGATGGAATTGGATCGGAGGAATTTGAATCGATGGCGATCCCAGCAGAATCGTAGCCTCTGTATTCCAAACGGCGGAGGCCATTGAAGAGAACCTGAAGAATATACCTCCTCTCTTTGTTCACATTGTAATTCAAATACGCAAATATTCCACACATTCTTTTTCTCCTTCTCTCTCTTCTTCTTCTTCTTCTTCTTCTGCGAAATTTAAAAAGAGAGAGGGAGGAGTGGACCGGTTGGGCAAATTTGACTTTCTGACTTTCTTTCTTTCTTTTTTTGGGTTTTTCAAGAAATAAATATGGGAATTTTTTTTTTTTTTATAAGAGAAAAATGGGATTAGTTGGTTGGGTTTCAGTTTTTCAGAAGTTACAAATCGGGTTGAGTCAAGAGATTAGGCTCGTTTAATACTCCCACCGTCCCATTTTTTTTGCCGTCTATTCTATTTTGAAATGTTCTAAAATATTGTCCTATTTTTAAAAATAAAAGTCATTAATTTACTAATATTCTTATTATACCCCTATTAATTTATTAATTCAATTAATTGATAAATTTTTAAGGGTAATTTTGAAAACTTATATATTTTTAAAAAATAAATAAGACAATAAATAATGTTTCATTAAAAAGTTTTACTTTTTAAAAAGAACAAAAAAATTGAACGGAAGGAGTAATATTGTTCTTTTTTTTTTGAGGAAGAGGGAGTAATATTGTTCTAGTATTGTTGTTTGTATTTTTTTAAAATACATATAAATAATAAAGTACGTGAAAATATGTTTAATATGGTTTAAAAACTGAAAATAAAATTTAAAATAAAATTTGAGAATTCCTTTTAAAATAAAATTTAAATAAAGGATAATTGTGTAATTTGAATGTGCATCATAACTTGCTGTTGTGGCACTACATGATTAGCCTCAATGCCAAAGTCATACGTGTTTTTCAGGATTTATTGGCTCAACTGGGCCTGCCTGCATACACAACCTGTAGGCAAGCACTTTTTTGTTTTTTAAAAATATTTATGTAATAATAATTAAAAAATAATAATAAAAATAGAGAGTGCAAAGGGGGACATGGCCATTTGGGGGAATTTCCAAATTTGGGTAGTTTCCTGACCTTTTCCTGGACCGTCACGTGTAGTTAAGGAAGGATACCTATCTTGTCCTGTATAGAAAATACAGAAGGAAGGATATCTATCTTCTATTTATTTATCTATCTTTTTTTTTTTAGAAGATATTTATTTATCTATCTATCTATCTATGTCAATAATTCAAATTTCATAAATTATTGTTGATCTATATCATATCATATCTAATTATATTATATATTTGCAAGTGTGATGAGTTTTTTTTTTTTTTTTTTTTTTTTTTTTTTTTTTTTTTTTTTTTTTTTTTTTTTTTTTTATTTATTTTTTTTTTTTTGAATATTTT